>NW_024962256.1:8793306-8817579 GCF_019238085.1 Lagopus leucura
AAAAAAAAAAAAAAAAAACCAAAAAAAACCATCTCCTAGTAATTTGACAGTATTCTCTACTGTGTAATAATACAGATTTAATATCTGCAAAGAGTGAGCCATACTAGACATGAGATAAATTAAACACTGCTGGCAATTACATCTCATTATTGCAGAGCAACCAAAAAAATTATCTTTTCTTATGGACTTAAAGAAAATATGAATTAATAAGCTGCCTAAAGAATAAGTGTATAACTTCTGTATTTGGTCACTAATGGATTATAATCATATTATGTTTTCTAAAGACAATCTTGTGAACTCATCCTATTAATGATCACAGATAAACAAGCCTTGCTCAGAATGCCTCAAGCTAGAGCAGCACCGTCCGCTCTGGTTCATCTCTCAGCAGACATCATTCTATTTGCAAAAATGCAATTATTACCCAATAATATCCAACAAAGCTGAAGTTCTCAAAATCATGTAGCATGATGAACAACTGAAATGCTCACAGCTTTAATTAGATTTTTGTTACCAATCGCTCAAAATAAGAGGAGGATTCTAAGCAAACCTGATATTCACACAAATTCGAGTTTGACAAGCTAGCCTTGTTTCAGTGTTGTTGTGGGTTGTGTGTTTTGGTTTTGTTGGGTTTTTTTTTTTTTTGAACCAAGGTAATAAAAAAATGACTTAATGAGAATAATCATTCAAGACTTTTGCTGTAAACTTAATAAGAAAGGTGAACAGAACCTTAATGAAACAAGAAATGAGAGTACAGGAAAAAGAAACACAATTGAGCTCCAGAAAAAGCTACAACAGGAGGTAAGTAATCAAAGATGTACATTGCTGATTAGATTAGGGAATATAATTAGTATAAACACTTCACCCATAAAAGGGCAGGAGATATTACTGTAAGTAGAAGGAAAATCTGCAGATGTCCTTGATGGCAATATTTCTTAGTCCTACGAGTTTTGCTCAGCACCGAATATTTGATAGTTCAGATGGCAGATTTCAACAGAGGCTGAGGTGGTGTCACACAGACATGACTGCAGCCAAGGCTGGGCAATGGAAGACAATGTCACCATTTCATCAAGTCAACAACAGGTTCATTATTCTTGCGTCAGAACGTGATGAAGATTCTGAGGGTGTTCCCTCGAAGGAAGGGAAGCAAAAACCCCAATTTCTGTAGGACTTCAGCTTACTTCAAAAGTCTCTTTTCAACAAACCAGCCTTTTCGTGGAAACATCCAGTTTCCCTGGTTGATTTTGAGGCCAAAGCGTCCTTCCTTTGGTTTTCTGCTTCTAGCAGAAAGCAAAACCAGAACTTAAGAATACCTGCTGACTTTCCTCACAGGCACCATAATCCAGTTGCACAATAGTGCATCGGCCACCATGTGTTGTGGAGAGCAAATCCAGGCGCACTTCATGGAGCCTGGATCTGATCGCAAGCATCCACACAGGGCAACACAATGGCACTTCTGAACTGGACCTTTACATTTCTAATGCTAAGTTAATATCAACTGGAGCCATAAAATTATCTTCTGATTGGATCCAGTACCGTGCTTCTTAGTTCTTAGATAGCCTCAGCTTGACCCTATGTTTTCCTGCTAGGAACTTGTGTTATCTCTGCTGGTAACAAGACAGCTCAAGAGTTTCACTAAGTTTATTTCAGTCCACCATAGGCTACATAGGGATGATGGCACACAAAAGGGCGGCCCCTTCCTACACATCTCTTATGATGGAGCCTGAGAAGAACCAACTGGAGTTGTGCTGCTATCATGGAAAGCGTTGCTCAGGATTTCTACAGGACTGTAAAAACAAATGGCATAATTTGTTTGCTATGCCTGGGGGAAACATATACCACTGCAGCGTTTGAACCTGAAGCTACAGGCAAACCCTTTGTAATAATAACAAAACACAAACTATGTTGGAAGGAGTAACGAAATTCCCTTGTTCTCTTTTTATTGTATTATATAATTAAACGCTGATGTTCATCAGGCATGCTCTGCTTTCTCGGGCATCTTATAACAACTTCCACACTATGCACACACAGCAGAGGAAACCACTATCAGCAGCCCCATGCAGTGATTCAGTCACACCTAAAAGTGCCCCTTTCCAGTCAATTCCAGATGCTATGAGCCCACAGATACAAACATTTCAGTAGCTGTATCTGCCCTACCAATTATGATGTTATTCATCTCGCTGTGCTCTTTTGCTGCCTCGCTCTGCAGCACACCCTGAATTTGATGAGCTGCTAAGTCAAACAGATCAAGGTAATCTTCCACTGGGTAGCGATCGTGAAATCCATCCCTGAGACGAATGATTCCTAGAAACAGTGAAAAGAAAGAAGTTAAATATATACATAAACATATATAGCAGTGCAAGATTAACTGCTGGGTAGATGAAGACAGCCTCGTTAACATTTCTGGATCTGATCCAGCTAACGGCAGTACAAAATTAGAGCCATGAAGTGTAACACTCAGAAGTGCCAATAATGAAGTAGCAGAGATGCAAGATACTATACGATTAAGCCATACATTCACAATGATAGCAGATATCTTAAGTAATCTGTTTTACAGCTCCTGCATGAATAGCTTGTATTTATTTTCTTCTGAATTTAGCTTTAAGAATGAATATGAAAGACCAGATTCTGCTTACATTTACAACAGTATAAACCGGAGTAATATGGACTCCCACTAGAGTTACTGTATTGAGACTAAAACCAGACTCTAACGACAAATATGCAAACCAACCTGCACTCAGCAAAATCAGAACTGAGAAATCATTTATGTGCTCCTCTTTCAGAAGAAGGAAAGCAAGGCTACACATTGGCACCTTACTTCTCCTCTCTCACCTCACACTCCAGGGCACGTTCAATGACACCAGCCTTCTCTCTGCATGCACAGTGTCATTTATTGTCACCCCACACCTGTGAGTGGAAGCTGTGGCTAAGGGCCAGGAAGAGAGACAGTCAAGCTGGGACAAAGTCCTGCCAAGCATCAGCCATCCCAGCAGAACAGGAAAGCGATGATTTGTGAAATGAGACCTTCCCAGGAGGGTTATTTGGCTTTAGCTGAAATTAGTCAGTCTTGTAAAAATCACTGAATTAGAGAATGCCATGGAACAAAGAGACTTTCTTCTCCAGATAAGTGTCAGAAACTAAACGACTTAATAGCCAGCAGCATAGGAGTCATACCCACAAGCTGGCTTTTAAATGGTGCTGACTCAGTTTCACAGCTTAGACTATTTGTTTTATGCACCTCCCCATCCAAATAGCAGCCACCAGATAAAGTACTGCAGAGGAAACAAAAATTTCATCTTCCCAAATGGCAGACAGCCTGAGATGATGAACAGGTCAGTTCTACTGATCTCCCTCCCACCAGATCCTGGGTTCTGCAGGCTTTCCTCATTCTTCAGCTTTAAAAAATTAAAAACTTAAAAAAAAAAAAAAAAAAAAAAAAAAAATTATGAAAAGAAAGTCGTCGTGGACAAGATACTCTCATGGAAGGAACAAACTTCTACAGATGGCTTTGCTGATGGACCCTGCACCTTCAGACCCACAGAGAAGCAGTGTGGCACTCACAGCATCCAACTCTCAAATCCACTTTCCTCACTGATCTGACTTTCCTCCCTCAGTCCAGAAGGCAGTTCTTATCAATTCCTCTTCAGCTAGCCTCTGCCTGTGCAGAATGAGCTCCTTCCCATGAGGCTCCCTGGTAACCATGATGGCTCTTGTTTGAGTTCTCAAGTAGCCCCATGCACACTGGTACCTCCAGCATCTCCAGAACTGGAGCTAGTTACGTCAAAAGCAAAACTGTTTTCATCATTTTGCTTTAGCTCTTAATTTATAACAATGTCTAAAATACTTTGAAGAGGGTTAGTTGTATTCAAAACAAAGAAAGCCAAGCTCACTGCTTCTGAGCTATTTCTGTGCTATGCTACATATGAGCTACCACTCAGAGTTTGAAATGAACCACTTTCTCACAGCACTTGCCAAGAAAGAAAATACAAATCCAGTGAAGAAAACAAAGCCATTTGTGTATAGGTTAGAAATCCCAGATCCATGGCTGAGCCCACCCCAGCAAGCAGTGAAGATCAAAACTCCTATAATAGAAGCATAGATAACCAGCATCTTCCTTCTGGAAATGGTTGTATCACTGAAAAGCCTGTGAACTCTAATATCAGTGTCCCAGCTCCGAGCAGCTGGACCCCACCTCCATTACAGTGGGAAGACACAGAGTGTTCCTGGGTGGAATAAATTGAGTACTAAGGAAAGGACTAAGCACAAAACAAAGCCAGGAACTAAAACTGGAGCTGCTGAGTCTCATCTCGTCTTTAACCACAAGACTGACCCGTGCTGGCACCCAGGGGAAAGAGAACACGAAGGACATAAACACTTCAGTTGGATAAAATGATGCAGCCAGGCCCATGGCTCTCAGCCATCCTTTGAAGAAGCAACCACAAGAGATGGATGTGCCTTGCTCCAGCAGGCCATAACCTCAGCTGCTGTCTGCCTCTAGAGATGAAGAGTCATGTCATGAAATATTGATACCACTCAGGAGGAAAAGCATTAGAAATACGTCCAGGTTCCTCGGTGGGAGAGAGCTGTCTAGCAAAGCAGCTACCAAAACCAGCTGTACTTTACTGAATCAGAAGGACTGAAGAAATCCATGTATCAAATACCAACCCAGCACTATTCATTTAAAAAAGGCTTTACAGAAAAACATTGCAAAGTAAAACAGTTATTGCTATTCTTTAAATCTCCTATCACAACCCATCTATTATTCTTCCTGCTTTTACAAAACAGCATTAGTTTTATCCAGGATTTTAATTTTTTTTTTTTTTCTTAGATTTTCCAAACTGCTAACAAACCAGATGAAACGTAAAGTCATAGAATCACAAGGCTGGAAACAACCTACAAGATCATCCAGTCCAACCATCCCAATATCGCCAATGCTACCCACTAAGCTACTAAACCATATCTTGAAGCACCTCATCCAGACTCCTCTCACACACCACCAGGAACAGTGACTCCACCACCTCCCTGGGCAGCCCCTTCCTGTGCCTGACCACTCTTGGAGAGAAAAAGCTTTTCCTTATATCTAATCTAAATCTTCCATGGCGCAACTTGCAGCCATTTCCTCGGGTCCTGTTTGATGGCTGGGAGAAGAGGCCAAACCCTCCTCACCACAACCTCCCTTCAGGAAGTTGTAGAGTGCAATGAGATCTTCCCTGAGCCTCCTCTTCTCCAGACTGAACAATCTCTGCTCTTCATAAGACTTATGCTCCAGACCCTTCATTCCCTCACGTGCATCATCTCCAAAGGTTTAACCCAAAATATCACCAAACAAAAGCATTTGTCACCGGGATATATATTTTTTTTTAAACAACAAGGTAAATCAGTATGCAACAAATCCAGCAAATTAATCCCGGATACACACAAGAAGCATCAAAGCTTCATGGAGGCAGCTCTCCTGAATACCACAAAGCACGTTGACTCACCAAAGCGCTTCCTCGTCCACCAGTGAGGCTCTTTGATGGCGGAGAACCGAACGTCGGGGTGCAGCCGAAGCCTGTCGTACAGATCCGTCGTCCCACACTTGGGCTGCCCAATGATGTAGAAATGGGGGAGACAGCGCAGCCGGTAGTGTTTGTCCTTGTAATGGTACAAGTGGTTCCAAAACACCTTCCTGAGGTAATCGAATATGGTTCGAAAACGCTTTGAATAGAGTGCATAGGAGTTTGTTGTATAAGGGTCTGTGGTTGTGTTTCCTCTGTACTCTTCATACCAACAAGGATTCTTGCTATTTGGAAGGAATTTATTAGGAATTACTGAAAACATCTGCAACATAAAGAACAACAATTTCAGTACAGGCAGCAAGGAAATGGCAACTCTATTTTTCTAACATAGCACAGTAAACAATAGAAACATATTTGGACATAACTCCTTAGCTTTTTTTTTTTTTTAGAAAAACAACTTTTTTCTTCTAGTGGCATTGGAACCAAATCCAGTACAAACAGTTGGAGTGGGAGGGGAATACAATGGGAAAGGCTTTGATTTTAAGGCCAGAATCCATACTTCCCCACCTCACTGCCACCCCAGGAATTAACTTTTCAAGTCAAAGTTGTAATGCTCAGATTAACTTCCAATCTGAACTACACAAAGTCTGCAATGTCCATTTTTTTCAGGAACGCATACTGCCGACAGAAAGGCTGCTTTCTTATTTATCATTTCAGGTTGCTGGCAAATGTGACTAACTCAGAATGACTTTGAGTGAGGCAAGGTTCTCAATTCAATTAGATTGTACAGCCGTCGGAAGACTGCCTGATTTTCTGTTTCAGGTGTCAAGAACGTTTAGACAGCCCATCCATTTTGCCTGTGACTCAGAAGGATGTGGTCTGTAATATCAGCTTTTCAACAGGCGTAAATCAGGAGGCTCTGGGTGGTGTGAATCACAATGCATACATCAGAGTAGCTGCACTGTTTTGATCTCAGAAGATCAACCCCAAATCCTCGAAACAAACCAACACGCAGCAGTTTCAGATGCTTTAATTCATACTTACATGTGGCTCTTGTTTCCTCAGCTCCTCTAAACCAGGGCGCTGTCTCGTTATAAACTCTATCTTTGAAGTAATAGTGTCAATAATTAATTTAATGCTTGGATAATCCTTTACATATGAAATATTAATTTTAGAAGGCTGGTAATGATCTTTCATGTCAGTAAGGCTTTCATTGTCCATTAAGCTTGGATTGCTAGTAAAAGCTCCGTAATGGAAGGGAGATGGTATTAACAACAGGCCGTGCTTGGCTCCAGTCAGTACATAGGATGCCATCACTAGAGTCATTATAACCAACCCAAATATTAAGCTGCATAGCTTCCCCTTCTTCAAGCAGAAAAATCCATTCCAGCTTTCACTGTGATCAGTCCTTACTTCCAAAACTGCAAGCAACTTCATCTGCTTACTATCAGCGTACAAAGGGATTCCGTTCTCTCCTTTGCAAACAGGACACTTCTGGTTATTGTGGCTATGGCCACGACATCTGAAACACTGTCTGTTCAAGTCATTTGGTAATAAGTGTATGCAACAATTAATGCAATGCCTCATATTAATACTGTTAAACTCCTGCATTACAAAGCCAAGGACAGCCACAAAAACACTTCTGAAGCATGAGTCATTTTCTGAAAGACTGAAATTATTGAATTCCTCGAGTGATTCTATGAATTCTCTTCAACATAAAAGGGCAGGTTCAACCCAGAATAGTTAGCACTCCAAAAGCCACGTGTGGCATATGCAGAAAAAAGAACACCAGCTTCAAAAATAGATGTACTGCGGACGTGGTTTCCAGGAATTTGGCTCAGGAGGAGGAACGCAGCAAAGTGAGAATCAGCTGCACCATTGGCTCAAGTTTTTCCCATTGAACAAAACGGGAAAGAAGGAAAATTGTTATGTAGTGTGACAATATGCAAAAAATGAAATGAATTCATTGTCCTCTGATTTACACTGGAATAGGCAAATGTGGGTAGAAATTCCCAGACAGTCTTAAAGCACTCAGATTCCAAACCAGGCTGCTGCTCCTGGAAGCTTCATCATCCCAGAGATGCTCTCAAGGATCCGCGCCGTGTAACCTAAAGAAACAAAGCCATATATACCATCAACCAGAAGAGCAAACTCAGAAATACTCACATTTACCTTCATTTGAGGTTATGGCAGAACTACAATTCATCACCAGCAATTTCACGCTAGCATTTGAAAGATGTCTCCTGCATGCTAAGGATGTTAATTACAGTACTCACGATATTAAACCTGGGAAGTGCTTGGCTTCAGGTCTACAATGGGTTGCTGTTTTGGTTTGTTTTTTTTTTCCACCCACACTCCTGCCCACATCAAATAGTTGTGGCAGCCACAGTTAACACCACTGTCTCTCCTTCATCTGGTCACTGACCTCTGTAACAGCTTTTAATCTGTTCTTTTTGGGTAGCAGCCAGTAACACAAGTTAAATTCCCACCCTCTGTGCACGACAGCCTTACATTAACTTCCTTGAAATGAGGCAGAAACTCAGGTCAGAAGATGAGGCAGGGAAAAGGCAACAGCCTGCTTTCAAGACCATAGGGAAGAAGGTCAAACAACAGCCAATCAAAGAAGCCACAAGGAAAGCATTCAGTAAATTGAAGGGCTGAAATACAGATGTAAGCAAAAACTCACATCAGGATCTCTGGCTTCTGTACCTAATGGCTCTGGGACAAGAGCAACTACCAG
Organism: Lagopus leucura; assembly: GCF_019238085.1. Taxonomy (NCBI): domain Eukaryota; kingdom Metazoa; phylum Chordata; class Aves; order Galliformes; family Phasianidae; genus Lagopus; species Lagopus leucura. Next base: position 8,801,542 of record NW_024962256.1, read on the forward strand.
TAACACAGAGAAAAGTCAGCAAGATGCTTTCAGCATTTCTTGTCAAATATATCTTGAAAACATACCGCTCAATAAAAAACGTCAAGATGTGTTAGTTAAATGAAATGTACCATCAGCACAGCAAATCCAAGACAAAGCCTTGACCCAGCAAACCCTCTCAAATGCCAGCACTTCAGTGCAGGTGAGGTTGTGCAGGAGCCCCTCAAGTGGATGTTTCCTCATTCCGAGCACTTGTGGGTGCCACATTCAGGCTGAAGGACCATGCTGCAAAAGGCATGTGCCTCTAATAAGCACCATGGTTGCTTACAGCCAAAGAGTGGCCAGAGGCGTTCAGAGTTGTTTGTGCTTATATTTGGCATTGTTAGGGCAGTATGGTTAGGTTGCGGTTGGACTTGATGATCTTTAAGGTCTTTTCCAACCTGAGCAATTCTGTGATTGCAGGCAGAACTCAGAGCAGACACTTAAATGCACTACCAAGTGATCAGCCTTCCAAGGGATGGTCATAATTAAAGCACATGTTAAGGTGTAGTTCCTCTAGACTTTCTGGTTTTGGAGTGTATTAAATCCCTTACTGGGAATACCCAGTTTTTCAGGTCAAAAGCAAATCTCTGTTTGGAGAAGACAAATGAACAAATACAAAAGCTGACAGATGATACATGTGCTTCAATATTCCAGGTAATACTTACATTTTGTATTTCTAAGAATCCTAAGAATTACTGTGGTTTGAGAACTGAAGACGGGAAATATTTTAAAGCAATTTTCAAAAGCCAAAAATGAAGTAGTAAACTTAAGAAAACCTGAAAAGGAAAATAATAGATGCCAAAAAAAAAAAAAAAAAAAAAAAAGAAGTTGTAATGTATGCCTTTGAAGGTCAACATTTATTTTGGCTTTTGTCACTTGATTTGGGTAGAATGGTTCCATCACTTCGACACCCTTTGTCTGTCCCCATGTGGACATCTGTGAGAGCAGCCACCTGCTTCCCCCAACACCTCCATTCTTCAGCACCAACATAATGGCAAGGAGAGAGGAGGATACAAGATTGAAGTGGGGAAAAAGGTCAGCAGTTCTCTCATCAGGGAGATCACCTAGTCCAACACCATGACATGGACAGTCCCTATTGCTGGAGAGCGGGAGGACAAGGAAGGGAGGATTTGGCAATAAGAAAGAAGTCTCCACTTTGTCAGTCAACTGTTCTGGTGGCAATATGGAATATGAGCAGATAATTTCACTGAGGAAAAAAGGTTGGTGGGAAGAGACTGAAGGAACACTGATTTGGATATCATTCATGGAGGATGGAATAGAGGTTCCAAGAGGAGAAATCATGAAAACAGAAATCCTTCCATTAAAAAACAAACAAACAAACAACACTGCCCATAAAGAGGAGATGGAAACAAGGGCCTCAGTAAGAAAATGGAGGTGAAAGCAGCAACCTCTTGGAAAAAAAATGCACAAAGAACAGACAGCAGGTTATGCTGGTAGTTACAACATCTGGGTAGCTAGAAAAAACTATACAGCATCAGTACAATTAAACATACTAGGTGATACACATGTACTTCTGAGCAGTCCTTCCTCCCTAAGCTCCTCCACTCTGACAATCAGCCCGCATCTCAGAGGGACCAGTTACTATGCACTGCTAAAAGAAAAATCTATTTTTATATTCCAGCCCTCCTCTAATTGGGACCTAAAACTCACTTGGTGTTAGTGGCTGAACAGATTGATCTGAGACACTCCTGCACAATCAATCCAAGGTTTGGGTACTTGACATTAATTCTCAAACTTCTTAAAAGAGCCATTTGAGATGCATTAATGGATCCAGAGCACAGGATTATACAAATGCTGCATAAGCTTCTCCATACAATTTTATGTCCGTTTGCATGTTAATAAAATGGACTGGAATTTATTGAACCCTCGTCAGGTGCAGTGAACATATTATAAACTCAAAGAAAAATCTCACTAACTACATCTTTGCAAGCTGAGGAAAATGTTTTATGGGAAAGGTGATCCAAGGGCAAAAGAAAAAAAGAAATGAAATATGCTTAGGCTACAGCATAAATGAGATCTTAATCACACCAGTCAGGAGGGAGAATTTGCAGTTCACCAGCAACCATAACTCTGCCAGCTTACACACTGCAACAAGCTGCTTCAATGGATGATCTCTGAAGACCTACCACAGGGCAGTATGGCAGCACTCAGCTAACAGAGCACAGAGAGGTGGATCTGTAAGTGTTAGTTGCAGACTTACATTTAATGTGATTTCCCACTGTCATGTTCATGCCATAAAACCCCACTGTAATAAACACACGAAAGCCAGAACATAATTCCTTAACAGCCACTCCCTTTCTTCACCAAGAGGTTTTAATTAAATTCATTCCCTGTTCTTTCACTGTGCAGTGCAGGATGCACGCCAGGATTTTCCCCAGTGTAAGCAGCCCAAGCTTTCCTCATTCATCCCACAAAAGCAAGCAATCCAAAGCATCTCTTTGTCATTGCTCTCATTCAGCATTTCCAGCAGTTGTAATCACAGACACAGTTTACCTTTTTTGTATTTCAGTACTGACTGAAGTAGAAAGCAAACTGCAGACAGAAGAAAAATCTATGAGACTTGAGTTGATAATAAACCATTTATGTCTTTTTATTTTAGTTGCGAAACTGCTGTTGGTTCACTGGCAGAATCTTACACTCTTTACACAGCAGGCAGCGTCTTTGTACATTCTTGAATAATGTAGCATGTAATTTCCTCTTGTTGAGATGAATGGTGAATTATTTATGATCATGTCTATGCATGTAAATAAATATATACCAGCTGACGAAGCAGGAATCCACAGAAGCCTTTTCAAGTGCCTTGGCCAAATCAACTCTCCTCTTAAAAATGAAAATATCTGGGGGATCTCCTAAGTAGGAGACATAAATATAATAGAGAGACAACACACCAGAATGGAAAAGAAAAAAAAAAAAAAAAAGAACCTCTACCTCAAATTTCAATAAAATCCTGCTGAAGCCAACGGGTCCCACATTATTTCTTTAAACTGAAGCAGAGTCCAGCTAAGATAACAGAGGATTTAATAGGACTGTTAAAACCAGATTTTGTATTGCTAGTTTCTCTGTACAACTCCTTCTTTAAGTAAAACTGCCCCATACTGCTCAGGCTGGTCAGCCAGAAGACTGAATATAGAGTATCCATCATATCTTAATTCTTGCCCAGAGGGCAGCTAGATAGGATAAAAAGATAGATACCACCAAGAATAAACAAATACTCGTATATTTTCAAATGCCATCTAGAAAATACTTGAAATTTCCTTTTATTTATTTTAAATAAAGACTTTACATATAATCTTCCTCCTCTCTTTTAAAAGGATTGTAAGGGAAGACTAATCAAAATGACTATGAAAAGAAGTTACTTTCATATGCTCAGCCATATAACCAAAATCCCCTTCCTTGAGAATAACATAAACCAGATGGAATAGATTTTAAACATGGACACACATCTTCCAGACATCTCAGCATACAACTTCTACTTTTCAGGTCACCATCCTTAATTTTTAATGTACTGTTCTTTTCTCCCATTTTTTTTTTAAAGGAAGACAAATTTCTGCTAGTACGCTTAGTTCTGCATTTCCTACTTGCCTTGTTATCCTTTAGATATGCTCAGCTTTTCCTGCTGCCACATCAAAGAGTGGCATGCTACAAACCCATAGTAAACACACTTCAAGTAGACCAGAAACATATTTCCAAATTGATGTATAACAGTTTTTCCCTCTTTGATATCAATGGAGCCACATCACTTTGTTTCCTTTCTTCACACAGTATAATTAAAACATGGATCTCAGCAAGGCCAAAAGTTAGAAAGCATTTAGAAGACACTAAACAATTAATTAATATACTGATGGTTGCTATCCCCAGTTCCCACAAGCTTGAAGAGTTGGGGCTGGGAGAAACCTATAAATATCTGCTCATACCATTCTTTCACTGAGTAAGGCCATGCTCACTAATGGACATGGCCAGAGGCATGAACCAGGGACAGAGTCATCAGTGCCATTAGAAGATGCAACCTGGGAAGGTTGTCATGTTAGGCAAGTCACAACCTGAAAATGTCTAAGACAAATTACAAAACCATCCACCAACTCACAGGCCAGATGAGAGGAAATCCAGCCAAAGCACACCTCTCACATACCTCCCACAGATGGGCTCTGCAGTCTCAGCAATTGAGATTTGGGATTTTCTCTTTTCTCCCAGTCCATTTTCCATTTTTCTAATCACCACCCATGCCAGGCATGCTAAGGTTTTGTCTGCTGATGTGCATTTTTGTTTTTTTTTGTGTGTGTGGTTTTTTTTTTTGTTGTTGTTTTTAAACACTAGAGAAAGAAAGGTTTTTTCCCTAATGAATCTTCTTAATTTTGGGTTGGGTATTAGGACAAAAGAGTGCAATGCATTGGAACAGGCTGCCCAGGGAATTGTTGGAGTCATCATCCCTGGAGGCATTTCAGAACTGTGGAGATGTGGCACAGAGGGGCATGGCTAGTGGGCAAAACTGTTCTATCTACAGTTTTCTGATTGCTTTCAACAGCCTGGATAAATACTGTCTGCCTAAGTACTTTCCTTGCAGAAAATCAGTGCAATTCAAATTCACAGTTTGTGCTTTTAAGGCTTTTTGGGATCTCAGAGCAAAGCTGATCCCACATCCTCCAGGAAAGCTCCAGACACAAGTTCACCTCTAGTGACAGCTCAAGCCCAAAGCTCCAGTGCAGCCACAAGAAGATGTGGGGCTTTAAGCAAAACAGCTCACAACCATATCATGACAAGGAGCAGTGAGGAGCTGTAACAAGCTGCCCACAGAAGTGGTTGATCCATTCTTCCTGAAAGTGCTGAAGAAACAGATAGATGCTGTACTGAGGGGCATGGTTTAGCAGGCAAATATTGATGTATGTAGACAGTTGGACTGCATGATGTTTGAAGGTCTTTTCCAACCTTGGTGTTTCTCTGATCAACTTCCACGACTCACGTGAAAAGAGAAAGGAAGAAGAGAAGTCTAGTACCATGAAATCATCATGAAAGTTTCATACAAGAAAAATAACTGATACTCCAAGCACTGCAGCACAGTCGCACCATTCATTTCCCTTTCCCACATCGCCTGTTAACCCACTAGCTTTTTCCCCCTCATACAAGCTTACTGAAAAAGACAAGGACTGGCCAAGATTAGAGGCTGCATAAAGGTTCTGTTCTCAAACACACAGTCTCATCAGGGCAAGCCAAGGTATTTGTGCAAGCAGTGCAAGGAAGTTCATCCTGTCAGTGGGCAGGAGGCACCCATTGTATAAACAAGCAGTATGAGTAATAAAAACTGGGTCTATAGGAAAGAAAACAAGCTCAGGAAAGGAGAGGAATAATTGTGGATTTGCTCTGTCCTGCTTATTGTACACATTTGGCTGCTCAAGTTAGCACTTCTGGAAATAAACTTTGCCTGAACTCTCTCCTATTTACCTCAAAGAAATCAAACAGCTGCCAAAAAAAATGATAAGTCAATAAAATGAGGATCTTGATGCAGTGATCTCTGCAGCCTCCTTGCAAGATACACAAATAAGTGTAAAATAAAAGAATAATCCAAAAATGCTCCTGCAGAGGTTTTAGAAAAGCACAGCAGTCTCTTGCAGATTGAAGTTGTGTAGTTCCTCCATTTGCTCAAAAGCATTAATGTATATACATTTATATATATTAAAAAAAAAATAAATGCAACTGCCAAGAAATGACATCAAGCCACCACAGATGTTTTTAAGGCAATCACTTGACAATTGGTTGCAGTTTAAAAGCCAGAATATAGTGGTCATAACCCATGATTGTACACTCAGTCTGTTGAACAACTGCAGAACACTTGTTCAAGAGCACAATACTCTTCAAGACATACAGCCCTAAAGCCTTTAGAGCCAAAGCAAACCTCCTGAATCGACACTAATTGCCAATTAAAATTGGCAATCTTGCCAAAATCATAACTGCGGCTTCTTCCCTAACCCAGATGGTTTCTTCCTCAAGATCTAAACCAGACTCTGCTCCTGACTCATCAAGGGACTTCCCTAGAAAACGGCAACAAGCAAAACCCTTTATTTGCAGAAAACCTGCAAACTCTCTAAAATCATAGCAACAGCAGTATTTTCAATCACATAAGGACCCACTCCTATTATTTGTCAAGCAGCACTCAGGAAATTGTTACTAAGTTTGAGTCACCACTTAATTAGGGCATCAACACTGCCGGAGTAAAGGGATTATTGGAATCAAGGAGAAAAAGGGAGATGTGGAAAGAGGAGCAATGCCTTCCGCAGTAATCCATCACTACATCTGAAGTCTCCTGCAGGTCCCTGGAAATGATGCAGGCTTCTTGCTGCTGTGAAAATAACTGTTCAGCCTGATATTGTCCACTTTTAAGTCAAATTATTTTCCAGTAGAAGACACATCACTAAAAGTTTCCACAACAACAAAAAAAATCCTGTATCTTAACAATTCACTTGTTTTACCTTGACCTAGAATCAGGCCCATCATTTCTTTGAGTTCAGCGCAAATCAAAATGTCCAGACAGAAAAACCAAACAGATCTGAGGACAGACAGCCTCTGTCCTACTGATAAACACCGAAGCTCATAATGGTCTCTCAGTTAGACTTAAACTAGAATTAAGGTTTAGAAGACAAGGGCTGCATTCCTCTACATTTAAAGCAGGGACCAGGCCCAGTCAGTAGTTGCCGCAGATCTACACAAGGGCATTTTCTAAAAACAATTCCCATGCAAGATTTATACCAAAGATTAGAGCTGAAGCAAAGAGTAGAGTCTTGGAGCATGGAACAGACTGCCCAGAGAGGCTGTGATGCCCCGTCCATCCCTGGAGGTGTTCAAGGCCAGGTTGGATGGGGCCCTGGGCAGCCTGGGCTGCTATGAAATGTGGAGGTTGGTGGCCCTGCCTGTGGCAGAGGGTTGAAGTTTGATGATCCTTGATGTCCCTTCCAACCCTGGCCGTTCTGTGATTCTGTGGGGCATTATCTGTAAAGAACACTTATCCTAAAAGAACAAAAACCACCACATCCAGCCACCAGGCTGATAGCACCACATGTCCCATGCACTGAGAATCCACATCCAGATGGAGCTCACACCACTGTGTTTAAGACACTCCTCCCCAAGTATGGAGCAAAATGTTGTGCTGATGTATTTATCAGAGCACAATTTTGCCTACAGTGCTCACTGGGTGCTCAGCACTTGATCAAAGGACATTGCTGTGATGTGCAACATCTCCAGCAATTCACCTTTTGCCTCACTTATTTTCTATTCATTTCACATAGCGGATTGCTAGAGAAACGCTAATGGATTTATACTGCATATGGAAAAGTCGTGCACTGTATAAAAACTTCATCTTTACATTAATTACAGCAGTGCATGCCTTCTCACAGAAGTGCCATTTTAAGTCTGAATCTGGCTTAGAACATCATGCGTGGTCAAAGTTCAGGATTCTTTTTTATTAGTATTACTCACTGGTTACTGTAAGCAACCTCCTGATATAGCCTACACAGTTCTTGAGGTTGCTCCACAAAAACAGAGAAAGTGATGCATCCATTCTGTATGGCTCACAGATTCCTTTCCCAAAAAGAAGGAACCAGATTTAAAAGTCGTGGCATTCAGTATACAAGCAGAAATCAGATCTATTTAACAGCTATCAAATCAGCTGGCCCCTCACTGAATGTGACCAAATCACCACAAGCCAGAGGCGATGCAAAGTACCAGCGTTAATGTCAATTAACTTTCATCCCTTTCTGGAAAAAAAGCCATGTTTTCTTAAATCTCCAGAAAAACATCCAGTATAAACTGTAAGATCAGAACAGACAGGAGGTTAAACCACTCAGCAGTTTAATATCACTTAAAATTTGTCAGGATGGATTTGCCATATGCATTTTCTTTTGCTATGAAGCAAAAGAAAAGAATCAAGGAACTCATGGTAGAAGCAAAGAGAACACCCAAAAGACATTTTTAGGCACAGCAGAAGTGATAAGCCTGACTGTGCCACAAGCATCTTTGTTATGTATTTAATAAGATTAAACAGTCCTTTAAGTTTCGTTTTCAGTACAGGATTATCATAGTACTTCACGATGACAAAACTTCTTGCCTACATGCACTTTCAAGGAATAAATCACACTGTTACCCTGCAAATCAATGGCATTCCCTCTAAAAGCACTAATTAGACACAGAAACATGAAACAAGGGTTTAATCTGATACAGGATTTTTCCATTCCAACTATTTTTAATCACCAAAATCCAGGAGGTGGGAAGAGACAGGTAGGAAAAGCTTTCATATCTAAATACAGCTTCCATACACCCCGTAGTCGAGCTGTAATCAAAAACAAGTAAGTACTTATCTTCAGAAAGCTCCAGAGGCAAAGAGCTGCTGTAGTACTGGAAGAATTCACTTACAAAGTGCAGGCTATTTTTTATCATGCACTTCTTTCTGGCTGCGGTCCATCCCACTTCTTTTCAGACTCCAAAGCCTGCTCTCTTGTCTGAGTCCCTGGACAGGCATTGCTGTGATTCACTTAAAAATGCTCTGCTGGAGCAACTTGCTCAACAGAGATACGCCTTTTGCATTCCTGCAAAGCTGGCTTTGGTGAGGGCAGTGTGCTTGTTTCCATCATCTTATCTGACCACGTGAAAATTGTTCTCCATGCTCACACCAGGACACCAAATAGTCCTGATACGGTGAGTACAGAACACACAGATACTACAGCAGTGATTGCTTCCAAGCCACGAAGAGTAAAGCTCAGCAGTGAGCTTGGGTCAAGCTCTTTCTTTCACCAAAGAACAAGGCTGCGTGGCTGCACAGCCTTCAAGGCAGCCAGACAGCACACAGCAAGACCCTGGGCAGATAACAGCTCTTCTTGAGCACTGGGCAAGCACCAATCTTAAAACTGCAGTACACGTAACCCACAACAAAGATAACCTGGAAGGAGAAGATATCCCCAGCGCTGTCTTGTTATTGCTGAGACAAATAGGATTTCCCCATGGCTTGGAAAAGACCTCTCAAATCCCCAAGTCCAACCCCAGCCCACCCCCACCATGCCCACTGCCCACATCCCCATGGCTCTGGAACACCTCCAGGGATGGTGACCCCACCAGTCCCTGGGCAGCTATGCCACTGCATCACCACTCTTTCAGAGAATAAAGTCTTCCTAACATTCAAGCATTCTACTTCCTTCCAAGACCTAATGTGTTAAATACAGACACCCTAACATCAGAGATACATAAATTTAGATTATAGTGCAGCAGTCTCACGCCATTTACCAAACTGTATAAACAAGAGTATGATTAATGCAGAGAAGCAAGTAAAAGCCCATTCTCCAAGCTTTAGTAAAAATAACATCTCTGAAATGTACATTATTAGAGTGTTAACCTACAGAAGCAACGCTGCTTGTATCTGCCTGCACAATCCAGAACTCATTCAAAAAAAATAAACGTTTCCTGGGTGTGTTCAACCCATCTAATTTTAACCTAGCAGCTTTATAAATTTACACTGGGTGGCAAGCCAAACCGAGTATCCATCTGGCAATTCCATACTTTAGTTTTCCTCAAAAACATTGACAAATTTGTTTTTTGAGCTGAAAGTTATGGAACCATAGAATGGCCTGGGTTGGAAACTATCATAATGATCATTTAGTTTCAACCTCTCTGCCACAGGCAGGGTCGCCAAACACCAGACCAGGCTGCCCAGAGCCACATCCAGCCTAAGGATGCACTCACACCTAACAATCCACTTCAGAGAACCAAAAATCAAGAGATGAAATTCATCAGGAAAGTAAATGCCACAAACCTACACACAATCCAATCACACTGGACCTGTTGGGAGCAGCCAAAAGCAAAGCCAAATCCTTGGAAAGCCTCTTTCCTAGCATTGGTTGCAACATGAAAGTTGAGTGGCTGTCTCAGATTTAGGCTTACACCATTCACACCCCTAAGGTGAGATGCACACCAAAGCTTTGCCGGGATGAAGAGAAATAAATCTTCACATTCAGAGCATCTGACGACTCTTATTCAAGAAAGAGATGCAGATAGAGTATAACACAGCTGAATTTGCAGGAAGAGATCTTTCAGTGCTGAAGAGTTATTTTCAGCATGGGTCTTTGTCTCCTGCATTGATTACGGGTCCAGAACCAACACGTGGGAGATAAATGTTCCCAGAGTATTTCCAGTGGACTTGCCAAGCATTTTTAGCCTCAGCATGCTGCAAAACAGTGGGCACTCACAGTTATGTTACTCTGACATTCACAGTTATGTTACTCTGATTACCATCTTGTTCTTTTTACACATTTGATTTTACTTGATTGTAACAGCTGCTACCTCAAGTTGATTTAAAGTGAGAAACATATTCTTTCCACCATCTGAAATCTAATACTTTCTGTCACTTTGCAAATGGTAGGCAGTAGAAATGGCTAAAACTTGTGGGCTGTGAGAAATCAGCTGCTTATTTAAGGATGCTTTTGAGGGATGAATAACATTACGTGGAATAAATAGAATATGCATAATATGATGCCTTCAGTACCCGTTCATCTTATGGTGAAATTTATCTACTTACAATAGTGCTACAAAAAGGCATCTACTAGAATCCATTTGATACACCTTCACGCTTCAATAAATAGGCAGCCTTTCTGAAGGGGATTTGTTGATGCACTGGAACAGGTTGCCCAAGGAGGCTGTGGATGCCCCATCCCTGCAGGCATTCAAGGCCAGGCTGGACGTGGCTCTGTGCAGCCTGGTCTGCTGGCTGGCAACCCTGCACACTGCAGGGGTTTGAAACTACATGATCATTGTGGTTCTTTTCAACCCAGGCCATTCTATGATTCTATGCTGCAATAGTTAAACACAATATTGTTCTGACAACTCTAGAGTATATGCTAGCAGTTGCTCACTGATTTTCTGACTGGAAAAGGGATTTTCCTCCACCTCCAAACTGAATTTTCTCCATGAACTTTGTTATCTTAACCCTGTCATCTGAAATTTGCCATAGTGACTCATGTATGGTACCTTCTCCATGAGACATGCATTAAAACGGATGGAAAAACATATCTCATCTGTACATAAGTACCGTGTAAGTACTTCTTCATGAATAGGGCATTTCATCTCTCATCTAGTGCTGAGCGCGTGAAAGGAAACATACACAGCTGCATCCTGAAGAGACAAACTGAGTATTGGAGTCTGTCATTACAGTTTCTTGTAAACTCAAACAAAAATTAGTCAACAGAAACTACTCATTGATATCAGATCACAACTGTGGCTTTGTCTCAATACGTAAAGAAAAGAAATAAGTGTTCCAAGAGCAGCAGTAACTTCTGTAAACGCTCAATAACTTGCATTCTTTAAGTGATGATACAGCAGATAAGTCTCAGCCAGCTAAAGTACCATGAAAGTACACGTTTGCTCCAAAGTAAGGATAGTTCAGAGCCTGAGAAAGTCCAAGTATTATCCAGTACTTGCTAATTAGTTATCCCCATAACATGGACAGTCGGACTGGATGATCTCGTAGGTCTCTTCCAACCTTGGTGATTCTGTGATTCTACCTAAAATCCCTCCAGGTAACTTGCAGCTACAGCTAACTAGGAAAAAGGGGTTTTTTTTGCTGAAATTCATAGCTTTCAGCATCTTAGAAAATGTTTATCCTTGCATATGTCAAACATCATTTACTTCCAAGGCCTTCTACTGATCCTCCTAAGCACTTCACCAAAGCCCATGCTTTCATCCATACCACACGTGCTTTAACTACACAAAAGTGATACTAATTTTTACCAACCAGCCTACAAGATGCTATCTTTCTGATGAAGACAGCATGACTGCACTCTGTTATCTGTTGATAGCAATCTGTATCTTCAGAGGCAGAGCACGTGATAGATATGGAACCTAATGCCATTTGATAATGGCTTTAACGCTTATCATCCTCTCATTTCTTCAGACAACCACAGTTAAAGGACAACACTCAGACCACAATCTGAAGAGGAAATTCAAATACCTTCATTTGCTGATAACTTATTACTACTGCAAAGAAAACAGTCTTTCATCAGCCTCTCACAAATTTACTGCTCTTCATGCGGCTTTCATAGCTTAGAAAACTCTAGCCCAGTGATCTTTTAACAGCACAAAGATCCCAGTTTGCAATGGAACAACAAATAAAGCTATGCCATGTATGGGACCAACCTGTTCCCAGCAAGCACGCACCATAATACCCAGAACAACAATACCATAAATCTGTTCCTCATCCACAGGGTCACTGGGTCCTTGGACTTGGCCGTGTGCACCTATAGATTTCGCCCATGTTTGGTTTTGCTGTATTTATGTTCCTCTTGGAAAGAATATAAGCACAAATGTTTCTGCGTGCTTTATGTCACACTTAGCCAGATTGCAGATTGTGAACAAACAATAAAAATTTGAGAACCAGGTTAAAAATAAAAAAAGAGAGAACAACCTCCACCTCTGCTTATGGATGAATGCACCAAGAGAAACTTGGCATGCATTCTCCCCACCTTTCCTCTTCTGTAAAGTTTTCTCTAACATAAAAGCAGCATTTAGCACAGCAATCCAGACAGTCTTTATCTGTGGGTCAGAAGTCAGCCAAGGCAAGCTCTCAAAGAGAATCTTTTCCCAATGGAGATGTTAAGTAATTAAGTCACATATGAAGGGCTCAAAACTCCTTTCTTAAAACCTTTGCATTGAGAACATGAAAGAGAAAAATCTCACCCTTAAGGCTCCTCTACTTGAGCACCAGGGGTAAGCTCAGAGGAGGACAGATCTTCCTTGGGAAACTGCAGCTGAAATCTAGACCCACAGTAGTTACGGAGCGCGGGTTCCTCTTCTTGTAATGAATCATTTACTGAAGCAATTTACAGAAAAAAGGAAAGTGAGAAGTTCTAGCAACTACAGTTGGCGGCCAGTTTCTCCAGAACAGATGCCTGACTGTAATGAGAGCATAAAAAGCTTAGTTTGTATCTCAAATTTTCTGTCATTAGAGTATAGGCGTTACAAAACTCCACAAAGAACAAGAAGCACCTACAGAAAACACCTCGAGAAATGTTTTGTGCGGACCTATAAACTCCAACTTTAGCCAAATTAACGTATCTAATCAAAACCAGCTCCAGCAAAAGCACCTCTGAAGCGTTGAAATGCATTTCCATCTGCTAGATTTCTCCTTTTCCAGTAGTGTTTACTTTACCTCGAATTAAAGACACAATTCTTTGATTTTATGAGCTTAATGCAATAACTTAATTTAGGTTGTTAATGTGTTCGAGGCCTTCAGACACCCAGGAGACTCAGGCACCAGGAGCATACAGATGCTTTTGGAGGGGATGTTTCTTTTTTTTATGTGAAATAAACTATGAATTCCTTAATATATGTCTGCAGAAAGGTCTACACTGAAATGAAAGCTTAAAAGGGTGTCTTAGGGCTAGAAGAGGTGGCTTCCAAGCACTACTATGATATAAATAATGACATCATTAAAAAAAATCCCTAAAATACTGTCAGTAAATGACAACACAAGCATTCTAGGAAAGCAGGGTTCATTTCTCAAGAGCGATACTCATTGCTACAAAGCAAGGACAAATAAAATGTGTGTGTGTGTTAGGCAGATAACGGTGTGGAAATATGCTTCTGTTATGGTGCATTTGGCAGTGGAAGCACAAGCTATAGCTGATGCATCAAACTGCAGCTCCACGGATGGCCCTTGTTTTAGTGCCTCAAGACCAGAGAAATGTGAAAAAAGGGCTCCGTGTTGACCTGCTCTATAAATAATGCTATTGAATTACGCCTCCAGCTTTATTAAGGGCACCAGAAGGAGTTTTACGGTTTCAGAAATACGGCATTGTACAACTTGGTCTGCGCTTGGTTTCCTTTAATGCTCTCCACCCTCAAGAATGCTGTTAAACAAAACACGCCGTGCGCTGCAGAAGGTCATATCAATCATTGTCTCCTGCAAAGATCACTCCACGCCCACACCCAAAGTCAGCAACATGCAATAAAGTGCTGCTAAATGCCACATCTCTCATCACAGCCCCAGGAGTGACTCAGCAGCCAGCAAGAGCCCTCTCAGATGGAGCAGCCCTGCAGCACAGAGGTGTAAAGCTGGCTCTGTCATCCCTCCGTGTCTACAAACACCTCCATCACCAGGACAGCCAGAACATCATCACCCACATGTGGGGGTCTCTAATCCAAGCAGTGAGGCTGTCAGCCAAACTGGTTAGTTATTATTAAGTCATTTTGCTTTGGTCTTCTGCTCATGAGAACTCTCTACCTTCTGGCACTAACACTAGTGGTACGCACAATGGATAAAGACTTTCTAGTATGCAAAAATGAAGCCTACTGTGAAAGTCACTCACCTCCTGCTTCTACAGCACCTAACCAGTGGAGAAATAAGCTAGAAAACCATCCTAGTGGCACAGGAGAAACGAGAGCCTCGTCATTGGCCATTCAGTTTAATTTATAATTCTCTCACTTGTTTAAATCCTGGAAAATGCCTTCGCTATCTAAAACTTTCAAAGTAAGTGCCTCCACAGGTTCTGAATAATCCATAAACCCAGACAATTTCACAGCTATCCTCACTACATGAAAAAAAATAAGTTACATGCTGATAATGTTCCTCAGTTTATTTATTGCATAACTCAGTATCATAAATTAGACTTCGATAATAAAAGCTAATCAAAATAAAGCCATACAATTCTACATTTTTCCTTCCTTTGAAAGTTACCCCTGTGTTTTCCTCAAAGAGGCTGCTTGTACAGGGCTAAGCTACACCAGCAAAACCAATATGGAAAAGACAAAATGCATTCTCCAGACATGAACAATTAAGAACGTAAAGACAATATTCTTAGCTGCAAACACTTATGACTAAGCAGCAGACTTGGGTGGATGACAGAGTGCACTCACACGTACTCAGAGGTTTGATCGGATCCTCATGGTACAGACGTTTTTTTTTGTTTGTTTGTTTTCCATGGAGCATCACCCAGCAGCAGATGCCAGAGGTACTCTTTGGTTTGTGGATGACAAAATGACTGAGTACTGATATATGTTACCTATATTGCCATGTGGTGTAAAATGGTGGAAGTCCAAGAACAACTTAGATATCCTTACCAACCAGAAACCCATTACTCAGGGATTGAGAGACACTACCCAAAAATCAGATAAGCACCGTACAAGCGCTGGCAAACCAAGCTCTAAATAAGCCATCTAAAGCAGCACTGAATCTTAATTCCCCCTAGCAGCCACACTAAACTGGGCAAATACCAGTCTCGCTGCGAGCTTCAAAGAATAAGCAGATCGTTCATATTAAGCGACCGACGGGACGCACCGCCTCCGGCAGCACGGAGCGCTCCATGGGGTCACCGGGCACAGCCGAGCGCCGCCCCCCGGGCCGCCCTGCCCGCGCTGGGCCGCCCCTCGCCCCGGTCGCGGTCGCAGGTGGCATTTCGGAGCTACTGCGGCGAGCCCTGCAGCTAGGAAGTGAAACCCTTGGGCTCGTAAATAGCAGTCAGTTAATACACTGGAGCCCTCATTAGTATAATCAGTTTCGTATTAGCTGCTAAAACACCAGTTTGCCCCATTTATTAGTCAACGCCGTTTCTCTTAAATTATGTGCTGTTCTCTGGTTTTGCTCAAGCACTAAAAAAGAAAAAAAAAAAAAAGAAAAAGAAAGGTCTGTGTCATATACTCTTGCCTCAAGTTACTGAATGCCATACTAGAGCACATTTTTCACCATGGGTGAAAATTTTTCACCATTTTTCACCATGGGTGAAAAATGAAGGTAAGTAGTCTTTCAAAACAGCTATTCATGAGAACCTCAAAGGAAAAGATGGGAGAGAAACAACCTTGTTCGCGTCAAACAATGGGTTTATGCCCTCCAATCTGCACGAGATACACAAAACAATTACAACACCAACCCAAAATGAAATCTATGTGGTAGAAACATTTAAAACAGTAAAAACAAACAACAGCAAAGAAACAAAATCAGAAAAGCCTAACCCTAACCCCACCTCCCTTCCCCCC